>NW_021130292.1:0-717 GCF_004193835.3 Ostrinia furnacalis
CTTGCTTGCTGCTTGCTTGCTGCTTGCTTGCTGCTTGCTTGCTGCTTGCTTGCTGCTTGCTTGCTGCTTGCTTGCTGCTTGCTTGCAGGCTTGCTTGTTTGCATCCTTGCTTGCATGCATGCTTACATGCTTCTTTTCAGCTTGCTTGCATGCTTGCTGTTTGATTGCATGCTTGCTGCTTGCTTGCATGCTTGTTTGCATGCTTGCTTGTCTATTTATATTTGTTAACTTATAACATTTTTGTATTTCATATTTGTTAAAATTATGGTATTTTGTATACAGGGTGGCCAAAACAGTGAGGTCTAAAAGAAAAATTTAGATTCCTTACATCAAGGTGTACCTAAATCACCCCCATGTATATTATATGATTGTGCTTAGTTTAGGAGATAGAGTTAATTTTGTAATATTTTAAAATTTTATGACCTAGTAGGCTTTAAACATTTTTATCTTTTTTTTGGGTTGACTTTTTTCAGATTTCTTTTTTTAGACAGATTTGTTATGAATTGCAGATGTTTGAAAAAAATAATCACCTTCCTATCTTTGATTCAAGATACAAAAGTTTTGCTAGAAACATTAAAATTATGTTTTTATCAGAACACTATCAAATTTTCAACTTAAAAGTTTAAGTAAAAAAAAGAACTTCAATAGGTCCAAAACCATTTGTAAAACTGCGCCGTTTCCTGAACATTCATAATAATACAAAAAAACATGTACTTA
>NW_021130293.1:0-2182 GCF_004193835.3 Ostrinia furnacalis
CGATATTTTTACGTGACAACGTCATAAAAAAAATATTGATTAAAAATTGCATACTAAATTTTTGAGTATTTTTTCTATTTTTTTCTGCCAATTAATACTTCTTGTAAAGAAAACGTAATAACTTTTAAACTAAGAGGTATATCCTGATAAAATAAAAACAGTAACAATGCTAAATAACAGGCGATACTAAAAAAATACAGAAAATGCCCAGAAAATGCCAACAAATAATAAAAAAATATACTTTTTGAAAAAAAAATCTACTTTTAAATTCGTGTTTTTTTGGTTATTTGATAAATTTCTCCAAAACTGCCCCCATAACAGGTGGTTTTTATTACTTTGTATTATTCTCTATCGTATTAATATTGTAAAACCAAAAATCGGAAGTCTCTATCCCTATCACAACATTTGCTATGATCGTTTGAACAAAGGCCTGCCACCACATTATTATCCGCTACAGGTAGAGACAATTTTAATTTTAACTGAAATGCTTATTTTACTTCGAAATCTTTTGTTTTTATTTGAAATGTAACTTGTTTTTATCAAAATTACAAATCTAGAGCCATTTTCAGTTTCGTGTTAACGAAGTGTTGAATGGCGCGCCCGGAGAGGCTTAGTTCAAACGATCATTGCAAACATTGTGATAGGGATAGAGACATGCTATTTTTAGGTTTACAAAAGTAATACGATAAAGAATAACACAATGTAATAAAAACAATCTGTTATGGGGGCATTATTAGGAGAAATTTATCAAATAACCAAAAAAACACGAATTAAAATACAGATTTTTCTCAAAATGTATAATTTTTTTATTATTTGTTGCCATTTTCTGAGTATTTTATGTATTTCTTTAGTATTGCCTGTTATTTAGCATTATTACTGTTTTTATTTTATCAGGATATACCTCTTAGTTTAAAAGTTATTACGTTTTCTTTACAAGAAGTAAATGGAAGAAAAAAAAACTAAAAAAAATCTCAAAAATTTAGTATGCAATTTTTAATCAATATTTTCTTATGACGTTGTCACGTAAAAATATCGTCCGTAAACCGACTTTACAGACCACTTTTTTTTTTTTCAAATTATTGCCTACTTTTTAGCGGGATCTGGGGGCCCCTTGTAACCCCGGGGCCCTGGGCTGCAGCCCAATCAGCCCATAGGTAGATCCGGCCCTGTATTCAACTGTCTTAATTTTTTAAATTCGCGGTTTTTTATGGAACTACTGCCCCGTGTTTCACATAAAATATCATGCTTTTTATAAAATATCCCTTGAAAGTCGATAAATTGCTTTAATTTAGATTCTGTAGGCAATTGTTTGACATGTCCTTTATAACGGACAGAAACCATTTAAGGGTTAAATACTTAAATAACTAATTTTGTAATTCACATGTGGCCACTGTGTAATTTGTGTATTTTTTTAGAAAATAAGAATTTAACGTAGAAGGGTCAAATTAAGTAAGTAATTTTGAAGTCTGAATAATGTCCTAAATTATAACATTATTAATACATTTTTAAATATTTTATATTAATTTGCAGTTTACTTCATGAAATATAAATTTCAATACTTTTAACAGAAATTGGTTAAACACTTTATCTATTAAGTGTTCATTGTAATTAATTTTGTTTGCTTAATTATAAGAGTTTTAGTTGCAGATTTAATATCACTAAAATTTGTATTTGAAATTATTCATTTCACATATTTTTTTAATATTCGTTGTTATTTTAATTTTCAGTAGTAACAATAAATATTTATGTAGAATCTATAAAAAACAATTAAGTTTTAAATTTTAAAATGTGCTGTCTTGTGAATTTTTTATTACATAATTTTCTGTTTTGATTTATTAATGGCAAAGAATTTTATATATTAATCAAAGTTATGCATTTTTAAATCGTAATTTCAAGTATGTATTAGAAATTAATTTTATCAAAGTGCCTAAGTAAGTGTCGAGCTATTTGCGGTTCACATTCGTCAGCGAATTCCTTCAGGTAGTCATGGTACTGTTACGTTAGTTGGTTTTAAATTTCATCATTTCTGTACCAAATAACTGATAAAAATATTTTTATGTGCATAGCATTATCTGGGGGCACGGCAGTGCCCCCACCAAGTCGAGCAAAAAAGCGGCACGGCCGTACCATCCTTTTCTCGAAGCAATTCAGGCCATTTTCGACCGCCTGTAACTTCGTTGTG
>NW_021130295.1:0-29457 GCF_004193835.3 Ostrinia furnacalis
CTTTAAGGGTATTTATTGGGCTTTCAAATAACACCAATATTGTTGGGGCACCATGATTGTGTCAGAAGAAAATCGTTAAAGTTCGCGTCGCGGAAGGTGCGGTTTATTTGATGTTGAGTATAGTTCAGAATGTTACATTATTAAAATGTACAGGATGTTACTACCTATTAATTGCCCCAATTATCTGAATTTAAAGTAATTATTAGTTAAAAGGTACTTTTTGAGAAAATCCCTCAAGTTCAGCTACCTATGCTTAGGAAAAGGTTCATCACAAATGTTCCGAAGTTGACGGGGAATGAACTACCAACCCTTGAGTCCCAGTCCATAGACAAGGTCATTAGCTATTGTCCCATTGAAAAGACACGCGTCTTACGAGCAGACCAAACTATCGGCCGATAATAAGTCTGCAGTCTGCGGGGACTCTTACGAGTGAGATTGAACTCAATCGTAGACTAAGTCCCAAGCAAAAAACACATTTGTTGATTACCAAAACACACCCAGTCCAGAGTCTGTTTTGATTGAATGTTATCAAACTTTTCGGTCCATGCTCCGTCCCAAGGTCGGCGTCTGTCATCATTATCAGTGAGAGCGACACTAATCGAGAATAGTTTGACATTGGTGGGTTTTCTCTGATTGCAACATTGTAGTACTGCACTATTATCATTTTTTGTAGTTGAACTTTTTTGTATTAAATTCCAAAATGATTATGAAAAAAACATACAGTCGAATTCAGTACCTTCTCTTTTTTGAAGTCGGTTAAAAAAGGTTAAAGTGACAGACACGCGCCTCATTGTTCATCATTATTGACTAGCATATTTTTCAGGGAAAATAAAAATCCAAGATATCGTAATATTTGTAACAGATAATGTTAAGTTTTTTTTTTAATTCTGTGAGGTACTTTCTAGCACAGAATGTAACATACTGTGTGTATAATTATAATGCTCTCTGTTTGGTTTAAATATAAAACAGATAGTGGCCATCAGTCCCATTCTTCTATCTTTCATTACTATTTACCGTTACCTATCTTCAAAACTAAACATAGACTTTGTTTTGTATCAACTATGGATTGCGGATATAAATAAATTTCCTTTAAAGTAAGAAAGATTACGAACAAAAATAAAACGCACATTCAATATCTATCAAGAAAGAGTCATTATTTACAAACCACTAATGGTACTTGTTTAATATTCTTCTATCCGTATTGAATAACAATAATGATTGTATATTCAAGTAGGCACACAAAGCTTCACGCAATAGTCTTATTGGAGTTACAATAGGGTTCATTTCTGCAAGAAAAGTTTACTCTGATGTGCCAGCGAATGTACAGTCATCCATCAGCATTCCAGACTATACTCTTTTGTAAAATAGTAGCTATAGACTTATGTAGTTATAACAGGGTTCATTTTTGCAAGAAAATTTTATAGTCTGATGAATGTATAGTCATCAGCATTCCAGTCTATATTTTTTGTGAAATAGTCTCTATTGTCACTACATAAGATCAGTATTTAGCTAGATGTGCTGTGCGTATAGCAAATGCGTTGTGTACGCATACTAATATGATACTGGTGAACATAATCACAGAATAAGTAATAGTACAGGTACAGAAGGATTACTCCGCAAGACGATTTAAATAAATGCGAGTCTTGCTACGACGCGATACAGTGGAATTCAGCTCGCACAGCACTACGTACCTACAATTTTATTCACCTACAAGTTTTATCTCTTTCTATCGCGTGCCTCTGAACTCTTCTTACGCTGTTAGGGTTGCTGTCTAGTGAAAAATTAATTAATCTACTTATATGTAATGAGGTACGTATGTAGGTAAGTACGCATTCATATGGAAAACCTTGGGAAAGGCCTTTGTCCAGCAGTGGACGTCATTTGGCTGTAACGAACGAACGCATTCTGAGCAGTAGTCGTGGTAGGTTAGGTTCCTATACTACTATCCTAAGAATTATTGATTACCTACATGGCCAACATACCTTTCAGCATCTTTGGGAAGTGAAAAAAAATATAAATCCGGTGTAGATTTCTTTTCGAATTTAAACACCCGAAAGCCGCACAATATTTCTTTCTCTTTATGTCCATTTTTAAATAATACTTCGATCATAGAATTAGGTACATACTACAACGCACGCCAGCGTCCTGACGGGCGCGCGCTGACACTCGACTGATATAATACCCGCCGGCGGGGCGCTTCGCTGTAGGTAATTATCGGATGTACCGCGCGGAGTGAGCCAGGCCTGACATAATATAGCAGTGGAATACTTTCACCTGCAAAAGAAACAGTATAACTCTTTCAATTCAGTGACTTTTAATGCTTTTAATTATAAGATTTATTGGATAATATCTAGTAGCAAACCTAAAATGCAGTTGTATTAAAGGTCCAATAAAAATTAACAAAACCAAGTAACTGTCTGTTGCAAAATAGTAAATTATTAACTAAGTTGTTTATAAATTCATTTGTGACGTTTTAAGTACAAATTATTCTTTCTTTCTTTGTCTGTGAGTAGTAGAACTTGACACACAGCATCATAATCCAATAAACAAGGAATTACTTAAATTAATAAAGGCCCCTAATCTACTTAAGGTTCATTGCCAAGGTTTTGTCTATAATTATGATGCTTTATATGAATCTATACTAATATTATAAATGCGAAAGTAACTCTGTCTGTCCGTCCGTCCGTCTGTCTGTCTGTCTGTCTTGCTTTCACGCCTAAACCACTGAACTGATTTTGATGGTATTTGGTATAAAGATTGTTTGAGTCCCGGGAAAGGACATAGGATAGTTTTTATCTCGGTTTTTGAATCAGGAACGCGCGCGATAAAGTTTTTCTTTGACAGACAAAATTACAGGCGGGCGAAGCCGCGGGCGGAACGCTAGTACAATAATAACACGAAAACGAAACGAAAAACTTACTGGTTTTTCGATATTTTGTATAGTTTAAAAATACAAATAATCGAGTACCTAAGATCCTGTATATTTCTCTATATAAGTGACTCGTTCAGCATGGTGTGCTGTCATGTATACAGAAAATTATACCGTAGACTAGGTTTGTATAATATTCGGGTTAGCTTGTTCCTTAAGCTTGTTCATTAATTATAAATTATTATAATCGCTTGCAATGTTTTCAAACGTTATCGCATCGACGTAACTCACAACACGCGCGATCTAGGGCGCATGCGCTGGATAATTGACATAATTTTATTGCTATGATGATGGTAAACCGTTGTAATGTTGTTAATTAGTTGACTGTAAATGGTTAACTCCTTGTTAGTTCATATAAATAAGCTGGAATACTAGTAATTTGATGAAATACGAGTATAATCAAATTGTATTTGCTTGAATAATTTAATCCATGACATTTTACAGTGGATTATTTATTTATTTGCTTGTCACATGGTAAATACTGGTGGCAAATAATTTCTCTATACAAGTCTCTTGTTATACAATAAATCGAATTTCAATTATAATTTGTTTCTGAATATTGATCTGGACTAAGGGCCCTTTCCCACGGCAATCTAGTTTTGCTTGATCCAGTAATACAGAATTCCTGCAAAAAGTTAGTGAGTAGCGAGACATCCTTCATGGGTTTTAGCTATTTCCAATAAAACTCGACTTCGACCTCCTCTTATGTTCTTCTCATTAATTTCGTTGCGTCTCCATCCAATAACCGTCTAACTTTTCCCCGGGACAAACTTGACCTTCACTGTTTTTGTTTTTATTGGCGGTTAAGCTAGATCCTGCTTACACAGGAGTTGCAGCGGTGGGAACGAGAGGTGGGAATAGTCTCGTCATAAAGGTGACTAACTGATTGACTGACTGACATAGTGATCTATCAACGCACAGCCCAAACCACTGGATGGATCGGGCTGAAATTTTGCATGCAGGTAGATGTTATGACGTAGGCTAGGGCCGGATCTACCTATGGGTTGATTGGGCTGCAGCCCAGGGCTCCGGGGTTACAAGGGTCCCCCAGATCCCGCTAAAAAGTAGGCCATAATTTGAAAAAAAAAAAAAAGAAAATAGTTGTCTGTAAAGACGGTTTACGTACGATATTTTTACGTGACAACGTCATAAGAAGTTTCAGCCCAGGGCTCCACAAATTCACAATCCGGCCCTGACGTAGGCATCCGCTAAGAAAGAATTTTACGAAACTCCACCCCTAAGGGGGTAAAACGGGATTCACGCGTACGAAGTCCCGGGCGGCCGCTAGTTTCCACTAAAAGCCTTACGTGTTTCTTTTCTCTTTCCAGGCTACCTAGTCGGCAACGCGGGTCTCCTAGTGACGCTTGCGCAATTTGGCCTGGCCTACCTGATTGTGCTGTTCACAGTGACGTCTATTTGTGCCGTGTCGACCAATGGCGCGGTGGAGGGAGGAGGAGTTTATTGTATCCTTTTATAATAACAAAATGTAATGTGTTATTTTCATACTTGATCAATCAAAATGGTCAATCCAAATCTGAGAATTTCATAAAGGGTCTCTTTGTTTGAAAAGTAGTTGTATTTGAGCAGCAGAATCAACCTATTTTATCTGGTTAAGTACATACTATTATAGAAAAACACCCAGTATAATTAGGTAATGAATAGCGCCACTGTAGAGTGAGGTCCTGTCACTTGCTAGTGGCTAAGACAGTTGCCAACTGAGGTAAAAGAGGTCTATTGCATTTTCACTCACCAGGATAGCCACAGAGTAAGATCCTGTCATTCGCCAGTGGTGCCAACTGTTAAGTATAAAACGATAGCCCTTATTGATATGAAAGTAATTTATTGGACTCGAAATTCACTACAAAAGTCATTAAAATATTACTTACATGAATATTAATTTCTATCTTGTTTGATTTTTTCACCGTCTAAGATGAATACTACTCGTAATTTCCTGAACCAATTTCCAGTCATGATAAGCAGGACTTTAGGTCCAGAGTTCGGTGGCGCCATCGGAACTCTGTTCTTCTTCGCAAACGTCGTCTCCAGCGCCCTCTGTATATCGGCGTGCACTGAAGCGCTGGTGGAGAATTTCGGACCTAATGGTGAGTGACATTAGAGTGTGTTTTGTTTTGCTAGTTTGCATCGATAATATTTGAAACATGTGAAAAATACTGGTTGAGCTTCTTTTGTTGATGCTCGGTGCTGTACCTCTAGCATGAACAACTTTCGTCTTCGAATCGTTTACGTATTCGACAAAATTCGATATTCAACCTTCGAATTAAACGATAACGTGACAATTTTGAGTCTCAAAATAAGTTTCGTGCAACCATTTCTCATACTAAGTTCACCTTACGACACGATCACAAGGCGCTGTTGTAGTTTTCGTACTAAATCTTTTATTGGCGATTCGAATACGCAAACGATCCGAACTCAAAAGTTTTTCGTGCTAGCCGTACAGAACTGGTTCAAAATTAGATTGATGCCCGTTTTCACCATCAATCTCTAATTTTTAAGTGACATCTATGAAAACAAAATTCCTGTTATGTGTTACCATAGAGGTCACTTAAAAATCGGGGATTGATAGTGAAAACGGGCATGAGACGTGCGAAAGTAAACAGTCGAAAAGTAAAGACAACACTTTTTCAGATTTTTGTTGACTATTCGCTCCTATTACAACTCGCCCGCTCGCTCGATTAACGCCCGTATTCACAAACGATGCTTGCTTAAGTGAAGCAGAAAAATCTTGTGATTGGTTCGTGTGTCACCCTGTGCATGCACGCGCACTGTGATACCTCATAGTAATACGGGCGTTAGACCCGACAGTGTTACTTTGACGTGCCGTCGTCTGTAAAAGCATTCATGCATTCAGCAAGAGAATTCATGAAATATTACGCTGACAGATAGATTGACTTGAGTTTTTGGCGCTTCTTCTTCTCAGCATTGGCGTTTTATTGTCCCGTAGCAGTGATAGGGTTAAAGTAATACTTTTATATCTAGCCTTTTAAAAGCCTATTTACAAATGACTCATGACTTTTATGTAATATTCCAGGCTACCTAGTCCACCCGAACCCGGGTATACCGGACGGCTGGTGGTACCGGTTCCTATACCGGTCGTTACTGAACGGCGCCGGACTGGGCGTGTCGCTGGCGGGCGCGGCGCTGTTCGCTCGCACCAGCCTGGCCATCTGGGCCACCATGCTGGTCTGCCTGGGCAGTGCCTTCGTCAGCTTCGTGGTTACGCCTCCGCAGAGCGTGAGTAACGGCCGCAGCTTCACACTGATCCACTCATTCATTCACTCACCACTCATTCATTCACTCACCACTCATTCACTCACTCACCACTCATTCACTCACTCACCACTCATTCATTCATTCATTTACTACCTAAGGAGCCACTAATTTGGATTATGACACTTTTTCTAAAGTCGCAGTCTTTCAATTTAGATATCAATCTTGAGTTTAGCTACTGGCAGCTAAAAGTAGTCTCATATGTCCACGTGTTCTTTGTCACTATGAATCAGTCTTGAGATTAGCTACTTGCAGCTGAATCTTGCCTCAAATGTCCGCTTTTTCCTCATTGCTGTCTATCAGCCTTGAGTCTAGCTACAGACAGCTGAGACCATTCTCAACTGTCCTCGTTGCTATCTATCAGTTTTGGATTTAGCAACAAGCAACAGAAACTATCTCTTATTCTCGAGATCAGTCTTGAGTCTAGCTTCTAGCATCTGAAACTATCCTCAACTGTCCTCGCACTCCTTGTCGCTATACACCTAAGTTCCTCGTTTGAGACCAGTCTTGAGTTTAGTTACTTACAGCTGAAACTAGTCTCTAATGTCCGCGTATTCCTCGTCGCTATATCCCGGTCGTTACTGAACGGCGCCGGCCTGGGCGTGTCGCTGGCGGGCGCGGCGCTGTTCGCTCGCACCAGCCTGGCCATCTGGGCCACCATGCTGGTCTGCCTGGCCAGTGCCTTCGTCAGCTTCGTGGTCACGCCTCCTCAGAGCGTGAGTGTCCTCCACAGTCATACAAAAAATTAAATCTTCAAAAGTTCTTCCATCACTCATTTGTTCATCATTCACTCTTCGTTCATTCATTCATTTGCTCGTTCATTCGACTTCTTTGTCTAATTCATTAAAAAATCTACATACGTTTCCGATTACATCGCAATCTCGACTGGTTTTAAAGACGCTTCCTCTCAAGCTCGAGATCATGCAGTTTTGGGTTTAGCTACTTACAGCTGGAACTAGTCCCAACTGTCCACGCCCCTTTCGTCGCTCTCTATCAGTCTTGAGTTTAGCTACAGACAGCCGAAACCATTCTCAAATGTCCTTATCGCTATCTACGCATCATGGCAAGCCCCGGATCTGCCAAAGTGCTTTTTAAGCTTGTGATGAGTCTTGAGTCTAGCGACTGACAGCTGATACTAGTCTCAAATATCCACGTACTCCTATCCTTGCTGTCTAACACACTACCAGCATCTTAAACAATCATCTTCATCATCCTTTCAGCTATAGGACGTCGTCCACTGCTGAACATAGGCCTCCCCCAATGTTTTCCATGTTGATCCATTGGTAGCGGCCTGCGTCCAGCGCTTCCCTGCTACCTTTATGATGTCGTCGGTCCACCTTGTAGGTGAACGTCCCACGTTGCGTTTTCAGGTACGCATACAATATTTTTATTATTTTCTTTGCCCCCAGATCGCGAAACCAGACACTAACTTATTAACCAACATGACCAGCTTCAACTACACCGGCCTTAGCAAGGAGACGTTTATGGGGAACCTCTACCCGTCTTATGGGCAAGACTACACCACGAGCGATGGGTCTATGGTGGACTTCGCTTCGGTGTTTGGAGTGCTGTTCATTGGAGTTACGGGAGTCATGGCTGGCGCTAATATGAGTGGTAAGAAACTAAAACCAAACTTCCTTCTTCTAAAATATTTTATTCAAGTATTTGTGCACTTATGAACGTCAAAGATAATTTTAAAAAAAGGTAGCCCTTAAGGGGCACTTTACATGTTTCCTTATCTTTTGAGCCCTACCTACCTTAGATAACTAGTCATGGTCAATCACACTAATATTATAAACAGGAAAGATTTGTATATTATTGTGTATACAGAGTGAAAATGATAAGTGACCTCACTCGATTATTTCTAAACTATACAAGATATCGAAAAACTGATTACTGATCCTAAAACTGCTTCACGAGCTCTTTCAAACGGTACCAATAATAGGTTACTGAATAAACTGGAACTATCCGAAAATTCAATGTTTGTAACATTCATACATTTGGTACAGCCATATAATTTTTGTTCCCTTTTTGTTGCAAAATACAAATAATGTATTTGTGAAACAGGTAAGCAGTATGATGTACAAGCAAAAAAAAAATGTATTGTATGGGTTTCATACTTAAAACTACCGTTCTATTCCGTTCGGCCGTTTGGTGTAGTGGTTCACAAACGGACTACTATGCCGAGAGGTCCCGGGTTCGATTCCCGGCAGAAATTGAAATGTTGAATTTTAATTTCTGTGACGGGTCTGGGTGTTTTCTATGTATAATATGTATGTATTACAAAAAAAAAATAAGTATGTTTATGTCCGTTGTCTAGTACCCGTTGTACAAGCTTTGCTTAGTTTGGGGCTAGCGGCGCAGTGTAAAATGTGCAAGGATATTTATTATTTATTTATTTATTCCCCAGGTGAACTAAAGAACCCGTCCAAAAGTATCCCAATGGGCACGCTAACAGCCCTGTTATTTACGGGCGTGTCCTACGCGGCTCTCAGTCTGCTCACCGCTGCCACTTGCACGAGGGAACTGTTACAGAACAACTATGTATACCTGCTGCCTATTAACGTGTGGCCGCCTTTTATTGCTGTGGGTAAGGATTTTGATAACTAGTTGACTCATAAAAAAATATCCTTCCTACTAATATTATGAATGCGAAAGTTTGTGTGGATGTCTGGATGTTTGTTACTCTTTCACGCAAAAAGTACTGAACGGATATTGTTGAAACCTTACAGTATTATCGTTTAAAACCCAGATACATAAACACAAAACATAAAGGCTATAATTTATGACGAAATGTGACAAATTAAATTTCAATAAATAAATAAGACGTGGGTAAAAAGTTCGCAACACGTCTTTGTTACAATTTGAATAAGGTTGTGTTATCACATGACTTAACATACATAACATGGGCGTCACATGTACAAAATTATGTTCTAGCAACCCTTACCCAAGTGATATGCAATAAATAATTTGAATTTGAAAACATTGCTTGTGTTGACCGTCTCAACTTTCGCTGTGCGATCTATACTACTATTGTGTCATTGTGTCAGCTATTGCGCTTTTCAAAATTAAAAAGTTAATAAATAAATTACTAATCATGAAAATTTCGTTACAGGCATGCTTACGGCAACATTTTCCGCCGGACTGTCGAATCTGATCGGTGCTTCAAGAGTTTTGGAGGCTCTCGCAAAAGACAATATTTTTGGTAAGAATTTCTTTATTTTATTGACGCGATTATTCCCACCTCTCTTTCCCACTACTGCAACTCTTGTGTAGCCAGGATCTACAGCTTGTCCGCCAATAACCCAACAAGTGAAGGTCAAGTTTGTCCCGGGGGAGGAAAGTTAAACTGCCATTGGACCAGCAACGAAATTAATCAGAAGAACATAGGAGGAGTTCGAAGTTAAGGTTGACTTCCCTCCAGTACAAAGCGGATATATTATTGACATGAAATATTAAACGTTTTAGGTCTTAATTGTCATCGGAAATAACTAAAAAAATGTACGCGTAACATACTCCCCCCCCATGTGCCATTATAACACTATAAAGATGATTTTAAACAATAAATATACTGTATTTATTATTTTTCAGGTTTTCTCCTACGCCCTGTAGCGAATCACTCTGGTAACCCAGTACTGGCTGTCATCATATCCTGGCTGCTGGTACAAATTGGTATTATGGCTGGATCGCTCAATGCTATTGCACAGGTATGAAGATAATAGTTTTATATAAGACTGATAAGACTGATGATTGTAATAAAAAGGGTATAGCAATTTACTGGCTCCAATCGCAATAAATTCAAGAATTTATTACATCATTTTATTGATATTTTCTTTTATTCTAGGTAAACTCTGTGCTGTTTATGACAAGTTACTTCGCCATCAACCTGGCTTGTTTAGGATTGGACCTGGCATCTGCGCCTAATTTCAGGTTAGTATTCTTATTCTTAAAATTAAAGATATCGGGGTCATCTTCATGCAGTTAGTCAAGTCTTCAGTATACAATCATCATCTTTCTTCTTCATCGAAAATTTGAAATGGTTATTTTCCTGCAGTGGAGACTAAAAATGACCTCATGATGAAGTGATAATTACATAGTAAAAATCAAAATCAAATCAAAATCAAAATTATCTTTATTTGTTTAGACTAATTAAATTAGTTCTTGCAAATCGTCAAATGCTCTTAAGGAGCCTATACATGTCTCATTCTTTTTTTGCCCTACCAGCGCTTCGAGACAAACATTTGGCAAGTGCTGAGAAGAAGCGTCGCAACAAACTCAGTCACCACTGTCTGCCGGTTTATAATATAATAAGATAGTATCTAGAATAGGTGGTATTGTGGACCACTGTTTTACTTTTACGCTACTAAGCAGCGTCAGACGTCCCACAAGGTGGACCGACGACATCATAAAGGTAGCAGAGAAGCGCTGGACGCAGGCCGCTACCAATCGATCAACGTGGAAAGCATTGGGGGAGGCCTATGTTCAGCAGTGGACGTCCTATAGCTGAAATGATAATGATGACTAACCGGTCAATTTAGAAATCATTGGGAAAGGCCCATGTTTAGGTGTCGTCCTTTATGAGAATGAGGTGATGTATAAGGTTTTAATCTACATATTATCTGATGGACGTATCCTGATAACCTGATGTTGGTGCTGTTGTTGTGTCTCCAGGCCATCCTTCGTGCACTTCTCCTGGATGACGTCACTGCTAGGCCTGGCGGGCTGCGTAGCACTGATGTTCGCTCTACGACCATTATATGAAGCACTGTACAATGGTCCAGCACCTTGGTCCAATATGTACAGCAGTTTTAGCCTTTTCTTTGTGTTACACAATCGTTCATGCAAATTCCTTCAGTTGAAAGTAGGGTTTGCCTCTGGAATATTAGGTCGTGTTCCTACAAAGGCCGCTACCAACCGGGCAGCATGGAAAGCATTGGGGGAGGCCTATGTTCAGCAGTGGACGTCCTATGGCTGAGATGATGTTCCTACAAAGAAGACAACCTGATATGATGATGTTGTATCTCCAGGCCGTCCTTCGTGCACTTCTCCTGGATGACGTCACTGCTAGGCCTTACGGGCTGCGTAGCACTGATGTTCGCTCTACGACCATTATATGAAGCTACTGTACAATGGTCCAGCACCTTAGTCCAATATGTACAGCTGTTTCAGCCTTGTGTGTTATACCGTTGTTTGTGTAGATTCTTTCAGATGATAATATTAATATTGCAGAGGCAAACCCCACTTGGGTTTGCCTCTGCAATATTAGGTCGTGTTCCTACAAAGAAGACATGACCTGATAGTTATTATGTTGTCTTCAGGCCGTCCTTCGTGCACTTCTCCTGGATGACGTCACTGCTGGGCCTGGGAGGCTGTGCGGCGTTAATGTTCGCGCTGCGACCGCTACACGCTGCTGGTGCTGCACTGGCGTGCTGCTCGCTGGTGGTGGCGCTGCATCTGCTGTCTCCTGCTGCAGCTGACCCCAAGTGGGGCAGTCTGAGTCAGGCTCTCATCTTCCACCAGGTGAGGACACTAGGATCCACTGCTGGAACTATTAAGTTAGCTGGCGGGCGCGGCGCTGGTTAATACTGCTCGCTGGTGGTGGCGTTACATCTGCTGTCGCCCGCAGCAGCTGACCCCAAGTGGGGCAGTCTGAGTCAAGCTCTCATCTTCCACCAGGTAAGAACACAATCTGGAAAAAATCCACTGCTGGAAGTAGGTCCAAAACTAGCTACTTAGCTATTTCCTAAAGACTAGAAACATACTACTACTCATTCATGCTGCATCTGCTGTCTCCTGCTGCCGCTGACCTTAAGTGGGGCAGCCTGAGTCAGGCTCTCATCTTCCACCAGGTGAGGATATTAGGATCCACTGCTGGAACTATTAAGTTAGCGGGTAGGTCGCTGGTGGTGGCGCTGCGTCTGCTGTCTCCTGCTGCAGCTGACCCCAAGTGGGGCAGTTTGAGCCAGGCTCTCATCTTCCACCAGGTGAGGATATTAGGATCCACTGCTGGAACTATTAAGTTAGCGGGTAGGTCGCTGGTGGTGGCGCTGCGTCTGCTGTCTCCTGCTGCAGCTGACCCCAAGTGGGGCAGTTTGAGCCAGGCTCTCATCTTCCACCAGGTGAGGATATTAGGATCCACTGCTGGAACTATTAAGTTAGCGGGTAGGTCGCTGGTGGTGGCGCTGCGTCTGCTGTCTCCTGCTGCAGCTGACCCCAAGTGGGGCAGTTTGAGCCAGGCTCTCATCTTCCACCAGGTGAGGATATTAGGATCCACTGCTGGAACTATTAAGTTAGCGGGTAGGTCGCTGGTGGTGGCGCTGCGTCTGCTGTCTCCTGCTGCAGCTGACCCCAAGTGGGGCAGTTTGAGCCAGGCTCTCATCTTCCACCAGGTGAGGATATTAGGATCCACTGCTGGAACTATTAAGTTAGCGGGTAGGTCGCTGGTGGTGGCGCTGCGTCTGCTGTCTCCTGCTGCAGCTGACCCCAAGTGGGGCAGTTTGAGCCAGGCTCTCATCTTCCACCAGGTGAGGATATTAGGATCCACTGCTGGAACTATTAAGTTAGCGGGTAGGTCGCTGGTGGTGGCGCTGCGTCTGCTGTCTCCTGCTGCAGCTGACCCCAAGTGGGGCAGTTTGAGCCAGGCTCTCATCTTCCACCAGGTGAGGATATTAGGATCCACTGCTGGAACTATTAAGTTAGCGGGTAGGTCGCTGGTGGTGGCGCTGCGTCTGCTGTCTCCTGCTGCAGCTGACCCCAAGTGGGGCAGTTTGAGCCAGGCGCTCATCTTCCACCAGGTGAGTGCGATACCACAGTCCAGGTTGCAAGCCAATCTATTGACTGCTAGACAGCCCTGGTTGCAAGCTGATCACAGTTCCAAATTCACCGCTAGTTGCCATATAACACGATGGACGATCTTTCCGATTACCATGGCACAGCATTTTTCCGAGAACTAAGTGTCCACCGAACTGGGATGGGTCTAAGTATGTGCTGTCTCTGGAATCCCACTACTTCATAATCCTGAGCCAGGCGCTCATCTTCCACCAGGTGAGAACTGCTGCAAGTGAGTCACCAATGTGCACCCGCAGATTACAACTGGACGTAAGCTACCCCATAGATTGAGTAGTTTCGCAGTCCAGCGTAGGCAAAAAAGCAGTACATAAAAATCAGTAGTGCATAGAAGAATTTGGTAATTATCGTGTCTTCAGATTACATACAATCAACACTGGAAGTAAGGTCGACTAAAAGAAAGTGCTTCTTCTCAGAATTGTTAAAAACACATCAGTTGTGGTCAAATACCTGCCTTGTTATGCATAAAAAAATACACTCAGCGGCACGGAATTTGGCCCAAGCCTAAACAACCAGATATGAGGCCAAATTGGTGTTGTATGCCTAAGTTTCGTGTGACATGTAAACAGAACATTTGTTTTTGTTAATTTAAGAGGCTAGATTCATAAAAAAGTGCCTCTGTTTAACTTTTATGACTCTAGAATCGTATGTCGTTGTTGGAGCGCAAAGAGTACGGGAAAGTTTAAATTCGATATTAAATGTACTAAGGCTTTGGCGTTTTGTTTTCTGTTTTTAAATTAATCTTAGGGTCATTCTCGTTTCCATAATTTGAGAATAATGCCCATTACTCCAGCTCAAGTTGCTCAAATAGTGTTACTTAGAAGTCGAGGGCGTACGCAGTGGGAGATGGCAGAAACTTTAAATTTATCCCGTAAAAACTTAAAATATGCATTAAAAAGGCATGGCCAGATCGCCCTTTACACAATAAGACCAAGAAATGGGGAATTAAGGTGTATGTCAGCGCGCGATGACCGGATTATCGTACTTGCAATATCAAGAAATCGGTTTCTCAGTACGTTTGAGATACGCCAGCTTTTACAAACAGCAAGCCCAGTGAATGTCAGTGAGCACACAATAAGAAGAAGGTTGGAGCAACGTAACTTGCATATTCGAAGACCAGCTCGAGGACCAGAACATCTCCGATACCTTTTCGAAGTGCGACTTACATTTTCTAGAGAACATGCAAATTGGACGTTAGACTAATGGAGTAAACTCTTTATGAAAACTGTCTGTTTGGGTAGTATCTCTTCTCCGCACCTTCTCTATACACTTCCACGGCCGTCTGGAGCTCTTAAGGTGACTCTGCAATCATCGATCCATACAACTTTACTCCATTAGCCTTGCGTCCAATTTGCTTGTTCTCTACGAAACCTAAGTCACACTTCGCGAAGGATCGGAGAAGTTCTGGTCTTCGAGCTGGTCTTCGAATATGCAGGTTACGTTGCTCCAACCTTCTTTTTATTGTGTGCTCACTGACATTCACTGGGCTTGCTGTTTGTAAACGTTGGCGTATCTCAAACGTACTGAGAAACCGATTTCTTGATATTGCAAGTACGATAATCCGGTCATCGCGCGCTGACATACACCTTAATTCCCCACTTCTTGGTCTTATTGTGTAAAGGGCGATCTGGCCATGCCTTTTTAATGCATATTTTAAGTTTTTACGGGATAAATTTAAAGTTTCTGCCATCTCCCACTGCGTACGCCCTCGACTTCTAAGTAACACTATTTGAGCAACTTGAGCTGGAGTAATGGGCATTATTCTCAAATTATGGAAACGAGAATGACCCTAAGATTAATTTAAAAACAGAAAACAAAACGCCAAAGCCTTAGAACATTTAATATCGAATTTAAACTTTCCCGTACTCTTTGCGCTCCAACAACGACATACGATTCTAGAGTCATAAAAGTTAAACAGAGGCATTTTTTTATGAATCTAGCCTCTTAAATTAACAAAAACAAATGTTCTGTTAACATGTCACACGAAACTTAGGCATACAACACCAATTTGGCCTCATATCTGGTTGTTTAGGCTTGGGCCAAATTCCGTGCCGCTGAGTGTAGTTAAAACATTCTCAGGTGATCTAATTTAATCTAAAATCGGTAGCCATTTCAGGATCTTATAAAAACCACTATTCCAACGCCGAAACCTAGTTGATTACTTCTTATATTCTGTTGTATTATTAATACACATTATTATTAGACGCTGAAAATCAGTTTCGAGACAAGCCCTGGCGCGGTCTTGATGTATGCTGAGCGGTGCCTTTTTGTCAGAGGGGCACAAGCAGCTATTTGTCCATTTGTGTATCTCTTTCATTATGTATGTACCTATGTCTTTCCTAGTTGTGTCTTTCTTTCAAATAAATAAAAAAAACTATTCTATTCTATTATATTTCTTTCAGGTCCGGAAGTACCTCTTACTGCTGGACCCGCGGCGCGAGCACGTGAAGTTCTGGCGGCCGCAGATGCTTCTGCTGGTCGGCTCACCGCGCCAGGCCGCGCCGCTCATCGACTTCGTCAACGACCAGAAGAAGGTGGGACTAAAGCCCGGTCTGTGAGCACGTAGAATTTTGTCCAATGACCCCAAGCTACCCATCCTTATCGCTCGCGCGCAATTATATTGCTGCCGCGACTGTGCGACGGGCGCCCGCAATGAGTGTGCGAGCGCGACAGCAACATAATTAAGCGCGAGCGATAAGGATGGGTAGTTTGGGGTCATTGGACAAAATTCTACGTGCTCACAGACCAGAATATAGATAGATAAACAGTACTACTACTTTATTGCACACCACATAAAAAAATCTAGTGGCACGCGGGGTTGCCTGTGCCAGGCTTGGAAATCTTCGGCTGCACTCACGGTGGGAATACTTTCACCTCTTTATTTTTTTCAGTGATTTTCCCAAAGAAAACGTTTAAAAGTGCTCAGAGATTAGGTTTTACACGATATATTGTAAACTATTTTTTTGTCATATTCAGGGTGGTCTATTCGTGCTGGGTCACGTGAGGATCGGCCAACTGGACGGCAACGGTGACCCGTTGGCGGCCGAACAAAAGTACTGGTTGAAGCTTATTGACCACCTCAAAGTGAGTACATTACTTTAAAAATTTTGATGAGATAGTTAATCAATTCATAATCTTCATTTTAGCCTATGGCGGACAACTGCCCACGAACAAAGAACGAACGAAAAAAAGTAGTTATTTGGTAATTGGCTGGTATTATATACATCATCATCAGATCATTCATTTAGTCTCTACGACTGGAGCAAGACTCAGATTCACCAGAGGCAAATGGTGAATTTGGTTTACACTGGTCAGACTGGTTGGAGAAGTCTATTATTTTTTATCCAAAACGAAGAAGCTCTTGACCTACATTTCACCTGATGTTCGCATATTTGTTCTATAGTTACACGTCGGGAAGAGTGGGACTGACTGGTCCTATTCTACTCTACTGGGACTACACGTCCACTGCTGGACAAAGGTCTCCCCCAAGGATTTCCATAACAACCGGTCCTGCGCTGCCGCCCGCATCAAGGCACCTCCCGCGACCTTCACCAGATCATCGGTCCACCTAGTGAAGGCCTATGGTCGCTTATTTCTTTTGCCTTTTAATGAGTTATTTATAATTTTCAGGTCAAAGCCTTCGTAGAGCTGTGCCTAGCCGAATCAGTCCGCAGCGGTGCCGCGCATCTTACCAGGCTGTCAGGTCTAGGAGCCATGAAGCCTGATACTGTGTTGTTGGGATTCCGAGACACAGAGCCGCCTAAAGACTTCTTCAGAGAGTGAGTGTGACCTACTATAGTCTGGTCTGCGAGCACGTAGAATTTCGTCCAATGACCCCAAGCTACCCATCCTTATCGCTCGCGCGTAATTATATTGCTGTCGCGGCCACGGGCGGTAGGCAATATAATTACGCGCGAGCGATAAGGATGGGTAGCTTGGGGTCATTGGACAAAATTCTACGTGCTCGCAGACCACGCTTTAGTCGGCTAATAAATAATAGTTTGCATTTTTCTGATTTTATTTATGTGAAGTGAAGAACAAAATGGCTCTTCAGGGTAAAGAAAGAAGTGATTTTTTTAGAGTCATAATAACTTGGATAATAGGGTAGTTAGCATCAGAAGTCAATTGCCATACTTTATTCAGGCCTCTCCTTAGAATTTATATGACATCACCAGTTCACAAACTCATGACTGTTTACTGATTAAAGCTACTTAAATAGAATAGCTAGAAGGTTGCGGGAAGAGCCTGGATGCGGGCAGCGCAGGACCGTTCATTGTGGAAAACCTTGGGGGAGGCCTTTGTCCAGCAGTGAACGTCATTTGGCTGAAAACGAAACGAAATAGAATTGAATGAAAAGTAACTTTGTTTTCAGGCTATAATTATGTGTTCCTTTAGAGAAATTGTCTTGAGAATTTATTTGATCAATAATAAACAAATAATACTATTTCAGCCCCGCATCCCCATACAAAACGGACGCTTTCGACCTCGAGAACGGGACGGTGTTGTTCCCCGTCCGGAAACCCACCGACCCGCGTCCGAGCGCCGCGGAATACGTCCGGATAGTGTCCGACGTGTTGTGTGTGGGCAAAAACGTTTGTTTGTGCAGAAACTTCCATGCTTTGGACATGGCCGCTGTTGAGAAGTGAGTATGCAGTTTGAGTGCTTTACAGGCGACTTTTTACTATAGTCCGGCCGCTGAGCACGTAGAATTTTGTCCAATGACCCCAAGCTACCCATCCTTATCGTTCGCGCGCAATTATATTGCTGTCGCGACTGTGCGACGGGCGGCCGCAGTGAGATTGCGAGCGCGACAGCAATACATATAATTGGGTATTTGACACCATTCGCCAATAATTCTAAACCACAACTTATTTAAAAAGACACTTCTTTCTGGTCTTAAAAACTTAATTAATTTTTAATTACCTGAAAATTACGATTTTTGGTTGCATTAAAATTGTAAAAAGTAGTTTCATTGAGTTGATAAAATTGTGACGTCACATGCTAGTATCGCCGTACAAAATCTATGGGAGAGTGTCGTTTTGACAGTTTTAAAAAGTACGTCAATTGATTGGTGGTGTCAAATACCCTATTACGCGCGCACCAAATAAAACTGAGATGGGTGAAGTGACGGCCTATAGAACTGATTAATAGCAAAATAGGAGGATCACTGAGAAATCATTTAAAGAAATAGCGAGCATCACTTTGCACGCACAAATTGCAATTCAGAGACATGAATTTACCGCTATATTTACCTACAACGTGTCTTATCTATCTCAAGGTAGATTCCCATTTTTCTGCATTATAAGGTTACCATTTATATTCGTTAAGATAGATAGATAGATAGATACCTATATGGTTTAGCAGGAAAGATATAGTACATTACAAGGAATAAAAAGAAAATCCTGCGCTAAGGTGTAAGTGTGCCGCAGCGATACAAAAAAGCAGAGAGATCAGTGTAGACACTGCTCTAAAAATGAGCAGAACACTGATTTTCAGCTCTTGCTTGAAAAAAAGAAGGAAGACGCACGAGAATGTTAAGACCCAGCTTGTTTGCGAGCTGAGTGACAAAGATAACATATACAGGGTGGAAACGATAAGTGATCTCACTCGATTATTTCTAAATTATACAAGATATCCAAAAACTGCTTACTGATCCTAAAAGTGCTTCATGAGCTCTATCCAACGGTACCAATAATAGGTTACATAATAAATTGGATCTATCTGAAAATTCAATGTTTCCAGCCTTCATACATTTAGTAAAACCTCATAATATTAAAAACTATACAAGATATCCAAAAACTGGTAACTGATCCTGAAAGTGCTTCACGAGCTCTATCCAATGGTACCAATAACACTGGTCAACAAAAAATCAAAATTAAAATGGTGCCGAGATTCTGTTGATAGTTTATTATTAGGTGTGTATTAGTAATAATAAAAATATTTTTCTTTTTTTTTTCCTACGTGTAGTTTTTGATCTACCCTCAGTTTTAAATTTTAGCTTTAATCGGTACTTTGGTTGCACAGTTTGTAATGTTATCGGTACATTTTTATAACGAAATTTATTTTAATATGATGTCTGCATTGCCAAGAAGTTGCCTCAACGATCCAAATGTAATTTGTTACATTTGTGATGTGTACACAGTTAAGAATTTCAGAAATTTAGACAATATTTTAATAAAAAGTGCTTATTTTTCTTACTTTAAGTCGGAAATTGTGGTTGTATTCAAGCCGTGGATACCCGAAATTGTTTGTATAATCTGCTGTGAACACTGAGGCAATGTTTCAATGGTCAAAGAAGCCATAACATGAAGTTCAGAGTGGAAAAAGTGAGGAAAAAACAAAAAAAAATCCTGGTTTGAGCATAAAAAAAGGTTAAAGCAGTAAATTTTTGATGGCCCACAAATAAGAATATTAATAAAAGATACTGATTTCTTAAGTTTGATGGACGTTTAGAACGATATACGTGGACTTATTTCGTTGAAGTTACTAAAAATTTTTTCGGAAATCACAGGACTAGTAACTACTATGAAATTGTGAGACATGCCCTAAAAACTCAGGATGTAATAATTTTCATCAAAGGGCACTACCTCCACAGTCATCTTGACCAATTCCCAGAGAATCTTGGGTCACTATAACATGCTATAGCTAAGAACAGGGAGCGCGATGCTATCAAGACCTAAAAACCATTGGAAGAGAGGTACCAAGGCAGATGGGATAGCTATATGATGGCTGATTACTGCTGGAGGATGTAACGTGATAGTTCCATTACACCTCATTCACAAAAGTCGTGGAAAAGAAAGTTTTTAAGCACTTCAAAATATTATAAACGCTGATTTTGGTGAAATTTTGTATTTTTCTATACACGTCAAAATCTAGAAAACCACACGTAGGAAATCAACCAATTTGCTACTAAAGCAACCAGTATAAGGTCCTTAATCAAAAAATATATACAGTTCCTTGGCACCAAAACCACTGTTGACCAGTGTAATAAGTTATAAAATAAACTGGATCTATTCGAAAATTCTATGTTTTCAGCTTCCATACATTTAATACTGCCACAATCATAGCACTCATGTCTTGATAATATTATAGCAAGTAAAGCCAATGTTTTCCGTGAATAATCTATATATATAAAAATGAAACCCGTTTCGCGTTGTCACGGCATCACGTGTGAACGGCTGAACCGATTTCGATAATTCTTTTTTTTAAATGTTTGTGGAAGTCCAAGGATGGTTCTTACGGAAAAAAATATTAAGAAAATCTCTACGCTAAGGCGGTACGAAGTTCGCCGGGTCAGCTAGTTTTAAATAAGAATGCAACTCACGAATAATTTTAAGTGTTTATTATTTAAAATAAAAAAATTAACACTTCTAATATTGTGTGGCTGGCATAGTGGCATACATTTAGTATGGAGGTTGAAAACATTGAATTTTCGGATAGATCCAGTTAATTCTGTAACCTATTACTGCTCGTAAAGCACTTTCAGAATCAGTAATCAGTTTTTCGATATCTTGTATAGTTTAGAAATAATCGAGTGAGATCACTTAACGTTTCCACCCTGTATATGCTTCCCAAGAGGAGTGCTGGGCGACCATATCTCACTTATGCACGCTCCTGACTCTGTTCTTAAAAAATGTTTCCAGGAAGTCCTCCCACCTGAAGTACATCGACGTGTGGCTCGTAGAGTTACTCGCTCCGTCCAGCGAGGAAGCCTTCACTGTGCGCGCGTTATTTGCACTGCAGTTGGCTGCGGTGGTGCGCTCAGCGCGCGGCTGGCAGCATCTACGGCTGCGAGCACACTTGTTGCGGACCCAGCAGACTCATATACACGGTAAGCCTGTTCGAACCGACTTGATACGATCGTGCGGGTCTAAGGACGTTACACGGTAACCCGTTCGAAACGTCTTGATACGATCGTGCGGGTGTAAGGACGTTACACGGTAAGCCTGCTCGAACCGACTTCACACGATCGTGCGGTTCCTGGCGACTCCTTCGACGTGCGCTCGGGTGCGGCTGCGATCCCACCCAGCACTGAAAGATGTGTGGCTCCGAGTTAGAAAGCCTTCACTGTGCGCGCGTTATTCGCACTGCAGTTGGCTGGTAGTGCGCTCGGCGCGTGGCTGGCAGCATCTACGGCTGCGAGCACACTTGCTGCGCACACAGCAGACGCATATACACGGTAAGCACCTCCTGTTGAACATACACGAACGTGCGTTCCTGTTCGTACCGACTTGATTCGATCGTGCGGGTCTAAGGACGTTACGTGGTAAGCCTGCTGCAACCGACTTCACACGACCGTGCTGTGGGCCGTGCCCTCTCCAGAATGGTCTAGTGCTTACCTTAGGACGTTGGGCTGTCGATTGGAATATGATAGTTGATAATATCCTCTCCCCTGTATCATCCATCGGACATGGCATGCCACCAGGGGCAGGCCCCCCTAAAAATTAACCCTTATTAAATTAAGCCTTAGGCACGTAGCAGCAAAAACAGGACTATTTGCACTTTTCGTTTCCATTTCTGCAACTCCTGTGTTGTAGCCAGTAGCTTGATCACTAATAAAAAGTCAACCTATGAAGGTCAGTTGGTCCTGGGAGAAAGTCAAATTGCCATTAGACCCGCAAGGATATTAATCTGAAAAATATATTCCTTCCTTCCTTAGAAATGAAAATTACTTATTTCAAACTTCAATCCATAGTTTGTTTGTAACAAATAACGCTACACGTAAATAAATGGTAATGCCACGCTCCCACCGAAATCACACGATCGTTTGACTCCGATCGGAAAAGTGTTCACGTCCCACACACTCTTAATAACTTGATCCGTTCATTCCAGAAGCCGGGCAGACCATAGCCGTGGGCGGGTCAGAAGCGACACTCGGCGTGGAAGGCCGCTCTGCGCAGGAAAGACTTGATGAGCTACTGAAGTTGCTCAGGATACATGCCACCACTCACACTGTAAGTTAACTTAATTCAATACAACATACATCTGTTTCCGCAATTTATTACACCGATCTTGTCGCGACAAGGAAAAATCTCCGTGCTTTTAAGCGATTTTGTGAAAAATATTATTAGCAGGTAGTTGCTAATTGCTCATAAGATAGGCCCCCTTAATTTAATTGATTGTCCGTGGTGCATAATATTTTCTTAAAGGTTTTAATTATAAACCTTTGTTTATCACCTGTCATCCGCTTTGCAATGGAGGGAAGTCGAACCTTAATTTCGGACTTCTCCTATGTTCTTCTGATTAATTTCGTTGCGGGTCCAATGACAGTTTAACTTTCCCCCGGGACAAACTTGAACTTCATTGGTTGGGTTTTTATGGCGGTCAAGCGGTAGATCCTGGCTACACAGAAGTTGCAGTGGTGGGAACGAGAGGTGGGAATATTCCCGTGTTTGTAATAAGTTAACTACCTACATAATTAAATCAATGTGAACCAAAAATAAGCATAAAATAGAAAGACACGGGTCTTAACGCGACGTTTATTAATGAGTTACATTATGTACTCACGGCTTGACGTTTCGGCTGCGATGCTGCAGCCGTGGTCACAAGCATCTATTATAGGCTCCAGCCATTAATGTGGAGCATAATCAGCGCAATAAAAAAGACGACACATTTATCCGTACATTCTAGTAAGTACATTGAGCAATATGTGTCGATATGGGTTTATAGTGCCGTCTTTTTTTATTGCGCTGATTCTGCTTCATACAAAAAGCAAATCTAGTATGTTAAATCATCAAACTTCTAACGCTCGTAACTCAGTTCAAACTGAGTTTAGAGATATACAGGGTGGAATTTTGTAATGCCACCTGGAGGGAAAGTACTCTTAATACTGTAGATAGAAAATTTTACTGAAAGAAAACATTCCTTTATTTTTGAAAAGAAAGAGAACTGCATTCAAAGGTTTTTGGAAATTCACTACCATACCATACAATTTTCTGTATAAAAATAAAATAATTTAAGATTTCATGGTTTTCTTTTCATTTGATTTATCAAGTTTGTTAGAGAGATTTCATCCTTATACTTAACCCTAACGATCGATGCAATAAAAATACAGGTTGTAATTTTTAACAGATTTAAGTTGGTTCGATTCCCGGGTGTGGCATGCAAATTTTTGAATGCAGTTCTATTTCTTTTCAAAAATAAAGGAATGTTTTCTTTGAGAGAAATTTTCTATCTACAATATTAAGAGTACTTTCCCTCCAGGTGGCATTAGAAAATTCCACCCTGTATATCATAGTAAGTTTGGTTTATTACACTATTTTGTAATTAAAAAACAAGGCTTGGTCGATGGTCGCGTGGGGTGCGTCTTCGTGGATGAAAAGATCTATACTCTCTAGAAAATATTCGTACAACAATCGAGAACTTTATATTTCAGGTGACAGAATGGCCGGCGCTACAAGAACCTAAATGGGGCACCGAGGCGGAAGCCGACGAGAACACCATATACCAGCGAGTGCCGCTCAACTACCTGCAAATGTAAGTTTATTTTATTACTATAGGTCTAAAATACGGCCAACTAGCAGCGACACAAAAGGTCGATTCGACTGTCGAACTGACAATCTACAGCCTTGGCCAAAAGTATTGAGCACCCCCTAAATACTGCTTATACATGATAACTATAAAAGATACTCAAAGATATTTGATAAAAACCTTTCCTTGACAGGTTTTGAAACATAAACTCACGGCACAACGTGCAATAAAACACGTTTCGAGATGTTTAGCTATGATACTGTAGTATTGTTAGTCTTTGAAAAATCATAAAAAAACTTCTTCCGACCTCGCTGCTGAGTTATCAGCTGAAATTAATACGCCAATTTCTGCAAGAACAACTCGCAGAAGACTCCAAGAAGCTGGGCTTAAGGGCTATACAGCCAGAAAGAAGCCATGGCTCTCAGAAAAGACCAAAACAGCTCGTTACGAGTAGGCTTTAAAATACCAAACTTTCACTGAGGAAGATTTGAAAAACATTGTGTGGTCAGATGAATCAAACTTTGAGGTAAGTTAGCCAATATCATGTAATAACAATACGCGACAATAATATTATAAAACTATATTTGTAAAAATAAATATTGGACCGAAAAACACTTAACAAAATTTCGTTACTTTACAGATTGTTGGCACACCTGGTGTGACATTTGTCCGTCGTCGAGTAGACGAAGAATTTACCCCGGAGTGTGTGGTACCTACCGTCAAACGCGGCGGCGGCAGTGTGATGGTCTGGGGGTGCATGAGCGCCGCAGGAGTTGGGGAAATGTTTGTGTGTGAAGGACGCATGGACTCTACAAAGTACATAAACGCTCTTGAATCCGCACTTCTGCCCTCGTTTACAACACTTTTTGGTGACATCAACATGAAGAGCGTCAAATTCCAGCAGGATAACGCACCTTGTCACAAAGCTGACCGAAAGATGGCTTGGTTTAGTGACAATAACATCGAGCTGCTTGAATGGCCTGCCCAGTCACCAGACCTGAACCTCATCGAGCATTTGTGTGGTCTATTGAAGCGCAAGGTCCGGCGCCATTCAATAATAACAAAAGAAGACCTAAAACATCGCTTGCGAGAAGAGTGGAACGCTTTAACATGTGACGATTGTAATAAATTAGTACAATCTTTACCAAAAAGAATTTCTGCAGTAATTAAGGCGAAGGGTGGTCCAACAAAGTATTATTTTTTTGTTGTAAATAAACAATATAAAACTGTTAAAAACTGTTTTGATTCAGACACATGTATAATTCCTTCAAAATTAATAAATAACATGGGTGCTCAATACTTTTGGCCAAGGCTGTATNACGCATGGACTCTACAAAGTACATAAACGCTCTTGAATCCGCACTTCTGCCCTCGTTTACAACACTTTTTGGTGACATCAACATGAAGAGCGTCAAATTCCAGCAGGATAACGCACCTTGTCACAAAGCTGACCGAAAGATGGCTTGGTTTAGTGACAATAACATCGAGCTGCTTGAATGGCCTGCCCAGTCACCAGACCTGAACCTCATCGAGCATTTGTGTGGTCTATTGAAGCGCAAGGTCCGGCGCCATTCAATAATAACAAAAGAAGACCTAAAACATCGCTTGCGAGAAGAGTGGAACGCTTTAACATGTGACGATTGTAATAAATTAGTACAATCTTTACCAAAAAGAATTTCTGCAGTAATTAAGGCGAAGGGTGGTCCAACAAAGTATTATTTTTTTGTTGTAAATAAACAATATAAAACTGTTAAAAACTGTTTTGATTCAGACACATGTATAATTCCTTCAAAATTAATAAATAACATGGGTGCTCAATACTTTTGGCCAAGGCTGTATTCTGTCTCTTCCCATCTTGTGTATTTGTCGTAATGTCTCGTTCTCCCGCCAAAATATGTCAAAGTTAGACGGGTTCGTCAACATTCGGACATCCATTTTAGTATGTACATAGTTGTTGCAATTCACGAGGCCGAATCTGTTACTTGTCGGTTCTTATTTTATTATTCCGATATATTTAAGTCTCTTAGGCCTGTTGCCATACCGGGCACATTGTGAGGCAGAAATCTTATTATTATTCTCGTTATTTAATTAAAATCTACATTATACAATAATACAAATTATAACAAAAACAAATTTATATAAAACATCTATTTTTATGGTTTGATTATTTTTCAAAACTGTATTGTCTACAAAAATATGTAATCTAACTATTAAAAAGTTATGCACCCCTGCTATTCCAAATGACCATGACATTGGGTTTGTTTACATTTGGTATCGCTTCTCGTTGGCCGTACTTTAGTGCATAAGCGGGAGCGGCACGCGAGGGGTGACATTGACATATAAGTAACAGAGTATACAAATCTGAAGCACATTTGAAGTCTCGCTGACGTTTGACGTTCCAAAAACATCCTCCCGTGCTGCGAAAACTAGTTATTTTGTTATAGTCAGCCAAATGACGTCCACTGCTGGACAAAGGCTTCCCGATTTCCATAACGACCGGTCCTGGTTACCCCGCGACCTTCACCAGATCGTCGGTCAACCTAGCGGGATTTTTAATAGTAGAAGACTGGTATTCTTTATTACGCAACAAACTAGCAAATGACTAAAAAGAGCCGCTGCTAGTTAGTCCCTTCAAAAATTAAATAAAAGCAATCAAAAAAGCATCGTCCCTGACAATCTTTTGGGTAGTCAAATACGGAAAAAAAACTTTGATTGCGCGAGCTAATAATAACGTACAGCGCCATCTCTCGGCCGATTATAATTTTAAGACGTCTTACTGTACCTCCTATACCGATGTAAACTAGCAATAAAACTCGCAGAAGTTGACTTCCGCAAGGTATTAAAAATATTTTATCATCTGTCATCCGCTTCGCGCAACTTCCTAGAAATCGAGCTCCATCTTTTGATTAAATTCGTTGCAGGTCAAATTAAATACGCACGCGATAATGTTTTTCTGTGACAGACTATTATTTCACGCGGGAGAAGCCGCTGGCAAAAGATAGTATTTTATATAGTAGAAAACTGACGCCCGTATTCACAAACGATGCTTAAGTGAAGCAGCTAATCTAACGCACAGCGTTGAATAGAGCTCTGTGATTGGTTCGTGTGTCATCCTGTGCGTCCACGCGCACTGTGAGACCTCATAGTAATGTTTGTGAATACGGGCGTGATATTCTATATTACGCAACAAACTAGCAAATGGCTAAAAAGAGCCGCTAGTCTGTCACTTCAAAAATTCTTGTGAAAAGTCAAAAAAGCAACGTCCCTGAAAAATCTTCTGGGTAGTCAAATACAGAAAAAAAACTTTGATTGCGCGAGCTAATAACGTATAGCGCCATCTCTCGGTCTATTATAATTTTAAGACGTCTACTGTACCTCCTTACCGGGGTTTAGGCGATTATCACACTGCGCCGCGGTACACGGGACGACAGATTTAATTATTGTATGCAAGTACCTCAGTTTGTATAGAAAACACGCGCGGCACAACACACTGACAACGCGTTTGCGCGCGGGATTCGTTATAATTATGTCGCCACGCGGACCGCGGCGGAGCGAGGTGCAGTTTGATAATCGCCTTATACTAGCAATAAAACTTGCAGAAGTTGACTTCCGCAAGCTATTAACCTTTTCAACGCCAATGACGGATACATCCGTACATCAGGTTGACCGCCTACGACGGATTAATCTGCCTTAAAAATGATGTGCGTGTTATGTAAACTGAATAATAATGACTACATTGAATATATTGATATCACAATTTATCAAGCGTGGCGTCATAGAGTGATGGCTTTTGTATTTCAAAGTTACGTTACGTTACGTTTCGTTACGTTACGTTACATTGCCTCTAATATGGTCGAGTGAAGCGATGGCTGGTTCACCCGTCATGTCTGTGAACAGGCGCTGCTTTCGGGGACTGGTCAATCCAAGTTATTCAAATTTATGTATGCGAGTCATTTCTACTAGTATCTTAATATGTAAGTCTAGATTTTAGCATGTCACTACCTTGTTTAATATACCACGCAATCTTGTATACCCATTCTTATAAGATACACCATACAAGAATGCATGGTAAATTCAGTGATCTGCTCCTGAATCGAATGTACCCACTACTACTATTTCTATTTATTTATACAGTGTGAGTCACGTTAAAGTGTACATATGAAAATAGATAAAACTAGACCTAATTTAATCGACAGAAAAGAGGTCAAAATTTTTTTGAGATTTTTTTTTTAATTTTTTATAGAACTTTTTTTCTTCCGATTACTTATTGTAAAGAAAACTTAATAACTTTTAAAACTAAGCGGTATATCCTGATAAAATAAAAACGGTAAGAATACTAAATAACAGGCGATACTGAAAAAATACATAAAATACCCAGAAAATGGCAACAAATAATAGAAATTGAGACTTTTTGAAAAAAATCTGCTTAAAAATTCGTATTTTTTGGTTATTTGATAAATTTATCAAAAAAATGCCCCTATAACAGGTGGTTTTTATTACTTTGTATTATTCTCTATCGTATTATCTTTGTAAAACCAAAAATCGCATGTCTCTATCCCTATCACAACATTTGCTATGATCGTTTGAACAAAGGCCTGCCACAACATTATTCTCCGCTTAAGGTAGAGACAATTTTAATTTTAACTAAAATGCTTATTTTTCTTCGAAATCTTTTGTTTTTATTTGAAATCTAACTTGTCTTTATCAAAATTACAAATCTAGAGCCATTTTCAGTTTCGTTGTTAACGAAGCGTGGCGGAGAATGGCGCGCCCGGAGAGGCTTAGTTCAAACAATCATTGCAAACGTTGTGATAGGGATAGAGACATGCGATTTTTGGTTTTACGAAGATAATACGATAGAGAATAATAAAAAGTAATAAAAACCACCGGTTAAGGGGCATTTTTTGGAGAAATTTATCAAATAACCAAAAAAACACGAATTTTTAAGCAGATTTTTTTCAAAAAGTATCATTTTTTTATTATTTGTTGGCCTTTTTTGTGTATTTTATGTATTTTTTTAGTATCGCCTGTTATTTAGCATTATTACTGTTTTTATTTTATCAGGATATACCGATTAGTTTAAAAGTTATTACGTTTTCTTTACAATAAGTAATTGGAAGAAAAAAAATTCGATAAAAAATTTAAAAAAAATCTCAAAAAATTTTTGACCTCTTTTTTGTCGATAAAAATAGGTCTAGTTTCATCTATTTTCATATGTACACTTTAACGTGACTCACACTGTATTAACCGGCAGACAGTGGTGACTGAGTTTGTTGCGGCGCTTCTTCTCAGCACTTGCCAAATGTTGGTCTCGAAGCGCTGGTAGGGAAAAAAGATTATGAGACATGTAGAGGCTCCTTAAGAGCAAAATGACGATTTGTAAGAACTATTTATTAGTCCAAACAAATAAAGAAATTTTGACTTTGTCTTGACTTTGACTTTCACGTGGCGCTGTAAAGGTTAAAAAATACTTTATCATCTGTCATCCGCTTCGCGCAACTTCCTCGAAATCGAGCTCCATCTTTTGATTAATTTCGTTGCAGGTCAAATTAAATACGCACGCGATAATGTTTTTCTGTGACAGACTATTATTTCACGCGGGAGAAGCCGCTGGCAAAAGATAGTATTTTATATAGTAGAAAACTGACGCCCGTATTCACAAACGATGCTTAAGTGAAGCAGCTAATCTAACGCACAGCGTTGAATAGAGCTCTGTGATTGGTTCGTATGTCATCCTGTGCGTCCACGCGCACTGTGAGACCTCATATAGTAATGTTTGTAATACGGGCGTGATATTCTACAGGGTGTTAGGTAAATGGGTATATGAGCTGACACTATAGTCCGATTTTTAATTCGACGGAATTCTGACAGCTGTCATTTTTTGACAATTCAGATGTAATAAGCCTTTTTTGCTTTGAATTAAT
>NW_021130296.1:0-2976 GCF_004193835.3 Ostrinia furnacalis
CGAGCGCACCTACATGCCTCGGCTTCACGAGCGCACCTACATGCCTCGGCTTCACGAGCGCACCTACATGCCTCGGCTTCACGAGCGCACCTACATGCCTCGGCTTCACGAGCGCACCTACATGCCTCGGCTTCACGAGCGCACCTACATGCCTCGGCTTCACGAGCGCACCTACATGCCTCGGCTTCACGAGCGCACCTACATGCCTCGGCTTCACGAGCGCACCTACATGTCTCTGCTTCACATGCGTACTTAACTAGTCTTTAACGCTAATAAACCAACACACTTAATCGGTCTGTATAATAAAATTTTATTAAGTTCGTATTATCAGAGGGTAGCCCCCATCATATACGAACATAATAATTTGAATACAATGTGCTCCGTATTACGCCCGTTCCGCCGGAGAATAGCCCCGACCATATACGAGACGCACTACAGCACACAAGTATCGAACATACATTTCATAGTCTTACAGGCATCGGTTTCATTATGTTAGTATCATCAGAGGGTAACCCCATCATATACGAACATAATAGTTCGAATACAAATGTGCTTCGTATTATGTCCGTTCCGCCGGAGAATAGCCCCGACCATATACGAGACATAATATAGCACACAAGATTCCAACATAGGTACACTTCAAAATCGAAGTAGATAAGTAATTGCTTCTAAATAATAAGCTATTTCATATTTTATCCAAAAATAATAATTTTTAATGCTTACTATCAAAGTCTTTTGTATAAAATTTTATTATGTTCTTTTAAAAATATGTTGCTACATACCTTTGTCTGTGGGCTGAAGATGTGGATCACACTCCCGCTTCCGATGTGTGAACAAGAAAACGACCGAAGACTTGTTCAAGTATGTATTTCTACACCACTGATTTACATAATTACAACATTACTTCTTACTAATAAGTACATCTTGTTTGAAAGCTCAAATCGAACTGTCTGTCCGGTGGCATGCCAGCAAAAAGGTAGCTTCCCCTTCCATTCGTCAAATTCAAACGAAAAACAAAGTAAAAAACCCACTCCAAAGTCTGTAACGCCTTGCAAGTATAGCTGCATTTGGATGTATGAGAACCGCTCTATCAGCGTTGTTGGAGTACCTCCTGAACCTCACACCCTTCTTACCATCCAGGAGAAGCAAATGCAGATAGGACACATAGGAATCCTGCAAGAGCATTAAAAAAATACGAGGGGTATTGATGCCAACTGGTACCGAACTGTGTTCACGTCTTCGATTGAAGATAATTTGATACCCAACTTACAGTGGAAACGCAAGATAACGGAAATGGATCTCTGGAACTCTCTGGGAAACTATGCAGCAGTCGAACTGGCTGAAATTCTTCAATCACCAGCTTTATAACCAGAAGCATGCAGCAGCCTGCATAGACTGCTCGCTTTTTGGGGGTAATCTGGGTTGTTTGGAGTAGGAAGATAACCACCCAAGAGAATCAGGAGGCTAAGTGCGGCTTCTAATTCATCAGCTGAAGGGTCACGCCACTAACTTTTGATCTGGTTCCAGATTTTGGAACCAGAACCAGCATTTTGCGCGCCTGATTTTGTTGCTGCAGCACAAAGTTGTCCAAAAAACAACATTCTTTATTACATGAATTAAAACTCACATCGGCATATAATTTACAGCTTTAAATATTACTAACTAATAACATGATCCCTTTTTTATGCGATAAAATCTATGAAAAAAATCATAAAATACAGTCAACGAGAACCTGGCAATGTGTCTTTAAAGATACATTCAAAATTGAAAGTAAATTATTACGTATCTGACAGTGTGCATTTAGAGATACATTCGGACAATCCGCACCGTACAAGAATAATTATACAAGTTTTGGGATGAAAAAACAGCACTATCATCAAGAAACCTTTATTTACTATCCATATTACGACAAATAATCCCAACTAATATCCCAACTAATATTATAAATGCGAAAGTAACTCTGTCTGTCTGTCTGTTACGCTTTCCCGCTTAAACCTCGCAACCGATTTTGATGAAATTTGGCATAGAGATAGTTTGAGTCCCGGGAAAGAACATAGAATAGTTTTTATCCCGGTTTTTGAAACAGGGACGCGCGCGATAAAGTTTTTCTGTGACAGACAAAATTCCACGCAGGCGAAGCCGCGGGCGGAAAGCTAGTCACCAATATTCTTTAAAAAGAACACCGAAAACAATTAAAATTATTAGCCGGTGCGTAGACGCCTGTCAATGGTCTGACATTTTGTATATTACTGATAAATCTGTGCAGCCTGTAGCGATTCTATACTGTGTAACACAATCTGTAGTATTTGGGCTAAAGTTATATTAAAAAAACAATTAAAAATAGTTTTTGGTTTCTCGCCCATATTTTTGTTTTGGTCAACGTATCTTTAAATGCACAATGCCAAGAAAAGGGTTAAAAATATATTGCTACATACCTTTGTCTGTGGGCTGAAGATGTGGATCACACTCCCGCTTCCGATGTGTAAAAAGAAACCAACCGAGGACTTGTTCAAGTATGTATTTCAACACTACTGATTTACAACATTACTTCTTACTAATAAGTACATCTTGTTTGAAAGCTCAAATCGAACTGCCTGTCCGGTGGCATGCCAGCAAAAAAGTCGCTTCCCCTTCCATTCGTCAAAGTCAAACGACTTATCGACGGCATGCCCCGGAAGTAGTCAATTGCATTACCTAATTATTAATTAAGTTTATTTTTATTTCTAAAATAGCAAATTGTATACAATAAAAATTCTAAAATTAATGTAAATTAAACAATAAATGAGATAATCGAATACAATACAGAATTAATTTAAAAAATCGTTCTAATATCTGCAACATGTCCAGGAAGAAATCAAATAAAGTATTTTAATTTAATAATGGGTTTCTAAATTCTACTAAAGTTGTTACAATAACTATTTATAAGCAACCAATCGTACCTATAAAATACGATATACATTCTAAAATCATTACATT